>NC_051184.2:83696342-83733030 GCF_013339695.2 Rhipicephalus sanguineus | reverse complement strand
CAATCGGCAGTCAGCAAACAAACTGGTACTCTGAAAGGACTGCTCGGATCACTGCCTGACTGTTCAAGAGAGTGTGCCGCCGTGTGAAGCCTGCAAGCTTGTTGAAGAATTTGCTGTACCCAAGTGATAGGGCCGTCAGCGAGGCCATCATGTATGGCAGAATGCACGAAGAAGATGCCGTCGAAGCGTATGCCACACTTCTACGCTGTCGTGATGTGGACTTGCAAGTAAAGGAGACGGGATTGCACGTTGACAAGCAGTACTCGTTTCTGGCTGCATCTCCAGATCGGATTATTATCTTAGATGGAGAGGAAACTTTGCTTGAAGTAAAGTGCCCTTTTTCAAAAAAAGGCCTTACTGCTGATGATGCCTGTAAACACAAGAACTTTTTCTGTACCCTGAGAGATGGGCAGGTGCAACTTAAGAAAGACCATGGCTACCGTTATCAAGTGCAAGGCCGAATGGCCACAACAGGGCACAAGTGGTGTGACTTTGTTATATGGAGAGAAGCAGCAGACCCTGATGAAATGAAGCATATAAATGTGGGAACGATTTTCTTTGATTCGTTATTCTGGAAAAACGAAGTCCTTTCAGCATTACTGCACTTTATGGAGAAAGCTCTAATTCAGGAAAGGCTCACGAGCCGTGTGAAGAGACTAGGCAAACCACACGCAACGGGACAGCACGTGTCATATTAGAAGATCAAGGACAGCTTCTACACCTGTTTTAAAAAGGACAGATTGGTGCTCAACCTTAAGAAGCTGAAGTAATGACTAAAGACTGCATTTTAAAAAAGAACGCCTATTTTGTTCATTGTGTTCCTATCGCCCCGCTATTCTTTATTAGCATGAATTAGAGGTTAAGAAGGGCTTTTATAGAGCCTATAAATGTCTATTTTTAAAATTAGTACCTACATGAACACTGTTTAACCTCAAATTTTCTTTCCAGTGCAGTTTGAGACAGTTATTTATGTTACGGGACAACATTGACAGTTGGGAACTCTATGGGGTTCAACTTAGACCACTAGTTCAACCAACCAATTCTTAAAAATGGCGAGTCATCAGTCTCGACAATAGATACATGTTCAGCTGATATAATAGCTCTAACTGAAACGTGTCTCTCGGACGACGTACTTGACTCTGAACTTTTTGATAGTAGCGAGCGGTATTTGGTATATCGCTGCGATCGAAAAGGACGTCGCGGTGGTGGCGCACTTCTTGCTATCTCGAAAGACGTCCCATCATCATGCATTCACATCAGTTCCAACTTAGAAACAGTTTCGGCCACAGTCACTCCCGACAACCAAAAAATGGTTGGTTGATCCCTCCGTCACAGGAATCGGTATAACACGAAAGTGAAACGTGTCGTCATAGAAGTAGTTTATTGTTTATAGTGCATTGGTATATGAGAACTTGTACAATGTCTACTGTTGTTTGGCAGATATAGCACCGCTTGATGCATCGCACTCACGTTGACGCCTAGTGACACATCTTCATGCCGACGACAAACGCCTATGATCATGATTTAACCCTTGCGGTAGCTGAAGTTCTTAACATATACGTGGACTCCGCATATGGTGAATCCCGCGCAAAGATGTCATCAACAAGCACATAATAAACACTAATGCTCGATATGCACTCGTTCAAAGCGTCGTGAAATGCGAAGAGAAACGCTACGCGCGTCGTGTCATCCCTGGCCGTAACTTTTCACAGGGCGAGCAGGTAACGCGGTGCGACAGCCAGGCGAGCGTCGGAGGGCTATTTGTCGATATAGATGGATACTATGAGCGAGGCTTGCGCTAAAACCGCCACCTCACGGTGTGTTAAACCGTTGATGAAATTAAACTTCTATTGGAAACGCGCCGAACGGGACGGTCGTTGCAACGGCGCGTCTTTTTTTCTTTTTTTTTCGAGCCTGGTGGCACAGATGTCACCGCCCCGTTATAAAGGGGGACGCTCATAGCATCCATCCATCCAAGATCACTGCGAGAGACAAGTGTGAAAGATAAAAGGCGGCGTTCATGTCGCCTCCGCAATGTGTTTGGCGGTAGCTCAGTGGGCTAAACGCCCGCCAGCCATCGTCGCAGACCGAGAGGTCGTGGGTTCAATTCTCGTCGACGGAACTCTTTCTTATAGATTTTTTTCTTTGCCATCTGACGACATTCATTTTGCTGACGTACTTCCGTGACGGAAATACGTCATGAAAGTCTTGGTGGACCCCGGCATAAAACACTTTCGTGTTAAAATAATTTGTGTTTGCTATCGTCCACCTTCTTTTTCATCCTCATTTATAAATGATTTACATGACGTAGTTTCCACCATTACAACGAAGTTCCATTCTGCGCCTCCTTTCCTGCTTGGTGACTTCAATTTTCCTAACACGGAATGATGGCCGACCTATCTTATCATCCTCTTCTGACTCACCAGAATTTTTGGGTTTTTGTTCTACTTTTCGCCGTTTTCCTTATGTCATTTGTTAGCGCAAGCCCCAAGAATTACACCAGACGCTTCTAACACTCTTGATTTACTCTTAACGAAAAATGTCCTGAATATGCATCGGACACTCAACATTTACCAGGCATCAGTGATTATTTGATAATTTCTTTTCACCTAATGTTCTTTTTCGAAAATGTTCTTTTTCACCTAATGTTCTTTTTCTGCCTGCTCGTAAATAGATCACGTGCTACGTGACGCCAAAAAGGCAGAAAAAAGAGTGTTCCACACTCGCCGCCATGGCTGCGACTGGCGCTGACTGACACTCCTAAGTTTCAATCCACATATATACCCTATTCGCAATGCCCACGAACTATAGGTGGCGCGCCGTGCTTTTCAATATGGCGCCAGGAGGAGGGTCAACCCGTTTGTTAGCATAGGAACAGATAGGACGTGCGGACGTACGGACCGTGCCACTTTCACCGGATGAAGTCATGAGCTGCGCTGAAATGGATATGAGACTAAAATACTTTCCCAAACCATGGAAAGTGCTAAGTACTCGCCGCCTAATTATTTGCTGCGATGTGAAAGGTTATATTTCAGCTCCGTTACCGTGCATAACGATGCTTTGCGAAATCCTGTGCGTGCTACATAAACCTGTATGAACTAGAATTGACGTATGAGCTGAACGGCACTCCGAGGTAGTACGTACCGAGCCTGCCTGACCGATTTGCCGCAGTAGTAGGCCGCCAGCGAGTAGCGCCATCGCGACTGCGCGTGATGATGGCTTGCAAACATAAAAGTGTTCTGTGATAATACCCCGTCGTCATTACTTGCGTAGTCGAAAAACGCGGAGTTACGTCTTCAACGGAACACAAGCATTTAACATGCCATTCAGTAGCGCTTGTGTCACAGCCATGCTGAGACTCTAGCCGTGTGTACTTCACTCGCATGTTGCAGGTTCGATCAGCACGATCGAAACATGAATATCGGAAAGAATAAACACGTATGCTTTTCGCAACGTCGAAGAAGTTCGCCGAGAGGCGTGGATTGTGGCCGTGACTGCACGTTCCATCGCTCTAACCATTTCGCTTCGTTGGTCGAGCTCGAGCGTGTTGGCGGCATGCGGCGTTCCATAATATCCACAATAATTGTGATACATGCAATGCACAAGAGGAACTATGGTTTTATTTTGATCTCGCTCAAGGATATTATACATTAAATACAATCAAAGTGACTTACGAGCGTGAAAGAACATTAACGCGCGAGGGGACGTGAAGTGCAACTCGCTCCTCGTGAGTTAGCAGCTGGTGGTTCATCGTCGCTGTCACTCTCGGTGCTTTCACAGTCTTCTACGTCCAGTGAAAAATCCTCGTCGTCAAGATGGTTTCTTTCAACATCACTGATGAAAGCAATCTGAAGAATTTCCTCCGCCGAACGACTTCGACCACTCCGCGACACCACATTTACAATTAGACAGACGTCTGGGCGCGGACTCGGAGAACGTTTTGCCAGTTTTGCTCGCAGACAGGTCAACAAGCAAATCGCTTGCAGTGTGCTGCCACCTATCAACAAACGTACAAAAACAAGCGGTGCAGCGGTGGCTATGAAACCCAACACACTGGCGAAGGACGGCGTGGATGCATGGAAAGCGTTCGCTCCACGAAAGGCGTCGAGCAGACGCGTCCTCGAATGATTGAAACGTCGCTCGCTCGATTCGTAACAGCGCTTTGCTGACAAAGGATAGAGGCCCTATTTTAATGTATCGCCAACTTGAGATCGCTCAGTTATACATGAGCACATCGCGAGCCTGCGCGACATCCTTCCCGCGTGCAGTGTTATGGGACTCATGCACTACAAGAAACACTGACCAATTATATATGCAAGTAAAACAGGGTCAGCTTCAACTGAATATGTGAGACGATAACATTTAACTTACCTACGTGGCTACAGAAAGCCTCGCGAAGCTGATAGTATGTGTACACTGTGGGCTAGCATTGAAAGCGCGAGTTGCCACGTATTTTCACGAAAACTTCGCGTCTCGCAAGAACGAATCAGATTTCTCGTGTCACGGAGGGCCCGGTTTGTTCACTGATGCAGGGAACATGCAAAGTCGTATGTTCCTTTCTTGCCAACGCGTTAACACTGAGGCTAGCACGGCCGAACAAGGGAGCGACTGCATAGTGCCGCCATTTTGTCGTCTACTAACCCTCCTCGAGAGGACGCTCCTGAATTCCGCTCGGTGGCGCGACAGTCTATGGGCATTGCGAATAAAGTGGACGGGGAGACGACCGCCGCCGTAGCTCAGTGGTAGAGCATCGGACGCGTTATTCGAAGGTCGCAGGTTCGGTCCCTGCCGGCGCCAAGTCATCTTTTTGTCCACTTTACTTTCTTCACAGTTATATTCTAATTACTACAAATAACACCCCTATACTTTCCTTCGCATTGCTGTCTGTTAGTTCTCATTAATTTTTGTGTCTAACAAAGAAAAACGAGCCCTTAAGAGTCTTCTTTCCTTCATTCTTAGCAAGGGTCTCGCTCTGGCAGACTTGATGCCTTCAGGTAGTATGCGAGGGATTATTGGTCAGCTGCCTGCTCGTAAATAGATCACGTGCTACGTGACGCCAAAAAGGCAGAAAAAAGAGTGTTCCACACTCGCCGCCATGGCTGCGACTGGCGCTGACTGATACTCCTAAGTTTCAATCCACACATATACCCTATAAAGTGGACGGGGAGATGACCGCCGCCGTAGCTCAGTGGTAGAGCATCGGACGCGTTATTCGAAGGTCGCAGGTTCGGTCCCTGCCGGCGGCAAGTCATCTTTTCGTCCACTTTACTTTCTTCACATTTATATTCTAATTACTACAAATAACACCCCTATACTTTCCTTGGCATTGCTGTCTGTTAGTTCTCATTAATATTATGCTTAAGTTAAGTGGCTTTAGAGCGCCTAAAATTCCTCGCGCTAAGGGCGGATAAAACATCTAAGTAATAAAATCATGATAGTGACGTGAAACATTTGCATAGAGAATGAATCTCAAGTGGATAAAAATCACAGCATATCCACGGAGTGAATGATGATGAGTGGGCGAAGCTGCGGAGGTTCATCGGTAAACCGTGAATCTTCCGTGAATTCTGCCCAGTACATCATCACCGACGTGAGATCGGGCGCGTTTATACTAAAGGTTCGATGAGTTATGACGACTTGCAGCTCACTTTAATTTTACATGTACGCTGTGAATTTTCATTGTTTTAGAAAACCATTGCTTTAGAAAACATCTGGCGTCTTTCGTTAAGCAGCTGGCGTCTTTTCGTTTTGCTTTAGAAACATCTGGCGTTCTTTCGTTTTGCTTTTAGAAACATCTGGCTTCTTTCGTTAGTTTATTTCATCAATCAACGGCGTTTGAACAAAATTTTTATTGTTTAATCACGCACAGGAGAAATCTCACCAGGCACTACCTTGGAGGTAAACAATGGCTGCTAATGGGAATGAGAGACAGAAGAAGTCGGCTTTTAGCTAACACTTACACTTCCACTTCTACTAACGTTTCCTACTGGAACATGCCAATGGCTGCTAATGGGGAATGAGAGACAGAAGAATTCGGCTTTTAGTTAACGCGCACGCTGCGAATTTTTTATTGTTCAACAACGCACAAAAAAAATCTCCCACCGGCACCACCTTGGAGGTCAAGATCTGGTACTAGCGTTACGACTGGTTACCCACTACGACTACGAGGGACGAACGGGTGCCGCTTTAAGGAGCTTCGCCCCTAAAACAATGGGGATATGGTGCGAGCGCGACTGCCTCCTCGATGTCTTTGAGGCCAAAGGTAGGGAGGCTGGTGTTTTCTCTAATGTAGCTACCGTAGCAACAATCTCTTTTCAGAGGTCGTGCTACGGATTGCCTCGGTATATGACGTGAAAGCTATGAACTTTCAAGAACGCGAACACTGACTGATATTCAAAAACATGTTCCCTACCGATGGACATTGATGGGTGAAATGGTAATTGTCGGTAGGGTATTAGAAGTGTCATTTTCTAAGTGTTTCATGTTCATTACACTGGGTTAAAATGTGAAGCACGGTTAGTGCTTCACCACATCTCCCACACAAAGGTGGATCGCTACCAGACAAAAAGTATGAGCGTGTACTGTGTCTATGTCCTTTTCTTAGCCTGGTAAGAGTTACTTCTGTGCGACGTGACTTTCATACTTTATTAGCAAGTTGCGGCTTCATTACGTGCAGTTTATATTGTGTCTGCCCATCCCATGTGCTCTGCCAGTAAGCCGTAAGCTTTCGTTTAAGGAAAGGTTTTAGGTCAAGCGCAGGGATAGTTATGGATGTTTCGGCAGCGTTTTCGTGGACAGATCTAGCTAGCCGGTCCGCCAACACGTTTCCTTGGATCTCGCGGTGTCCTGGCACCCAGAACACTACGACACGTTGATTGAGTGAGTAGATCGTACATAAAAGTGGGTATAGCGGGACTAGGACAAGATTTCTGTGTTTTGTCAGAGTTTTTAAAGCTTTCACTACACTTAAGGAACCCGTGTATATCGCTGCACTTCCTAGTTTTAATTCTTTGATGTGCATAACGGCCGCAAGTATCGCATAAGCCTCTGCTGTGAAGATGCTTGTATGGGGTGCGGAGTACCGGCATCTGTAAAAGATGGACCGACTGCTGCGTAGGACACAGAAGTATTGGACTTTGAAGCGTCTGTCCAGAATTCTGGGAAAGTGTACTTGTGCTGTATTTCGCGGAAGTATGTACAGGTATGAGTAATAGGCGCGTGCTTGGTAACTTCCACGAAGGATACAACACATTCCATGAGCTGCCACTGCAACGGCGGCAGACGTGCAGCCTGAGCCATTAGACAGTGTTCATGGAGTGGCAAACCCATTTCTTCAGCTAGACCCCTCACACCAAGGGCGTAGGGCTGTCTCATGGCAGGACGGTTGCGAAAAAGGACAGAAGTGGAGAAATCATTGATAGCAGTGTAAGAGGTGTTCGTCGTTCGCGTTCACCTTGAGGAAATATACAAAACGTATGTAGGATCTCTAGAGATGTAACGAAAACTCGTTCGATTCAACGTAAAGGCTTTCTACGGGGCTATAGTACGAAAAGCACCCGAGAAAGGCGAATGCCTAGATGATGGGCAGGGTCAAGCGTCTTCAAGGCGCTTGGTGTCGTGTACTGATAGGTTATCGCCCCGAAATCTATAGGCGCGTGCGTATGAGGCTTCTATACAGATTCATCAGGTATATTTTGTCATTGCCTCAAGTAGTGCGTGAAAACACTTCCAAAACGTTCATTGTCTTTATGCACTTGTTTTTTATATACCTGATGTGTGATATGAAGGTCAGCTTCGTGTCTAAGATTAGGCCTGGGAATTTATGCTCTATCTTTACCGAGAGACGTTGACCATGCAGGTCAATGTCTGGATCCGGATGAATGCCTTTCTTTCTCGAGAATAGGACGCATGTGCTTTTTTGTGGATTTAGTCAGAACCCGTTTTCCTCTGCCCATTTAAAAAACGCCAGGCCTGCGCTGAAAGCGCAGCACAGTGACAGCGAAAGCTCGAAGAGCGGCTTTTCTAGAGCATCGCCACAAATCGTAATTTTTGTGAAGTTGGCGAGCACCCACCACGACATTACTCGTCATTCCGCGGAGAAGCGAGGTACTATCTGTAAGGCATTATGAGCAGTTTCTTGATGTGACGGTTGATGATGATGAAGAATTATGGCTGATCCCTTTGTAATGGGTTGGAAGCTTTAAAGGACCCACTAGTTACGTAACTCGCATTCTGTGACGACCTTTTGCTATTTCACTCTCCCACCACTCTTTATAACATACGCTAACATGAGAAAGAGATAGAGAGAGGGAGTTAACCTTATTGAGACCCTGAGTAGATGGATCATGGGAGCGCTATGGGCTTCCTTCGCAAACAATAGAAGTTCACTTGCGAGGAACCCACTACGCTATAAATTGATGGCATAATTTTTGTGAAGTACGGAAGCAGCCACTAAGCAATTTTTCTTCATTCTACGCAGAACCGAGGCACCTGCTAGACTCCTGCGAGGCATTATGTCCACTTTGTTGACAGCTGTGGCTGATGATGAATAATTATGGCAGAGCCCTTTGTAATGGGTTGGAAGCATTCAACAACCCACTCGTTGCGCAATTCGCATTGTGTGACGCCTGCTTACAGAATTCGCGTTGTGTGACACTTGGTTGTTATTTTACTCTTCTACCACGCTACATTACATATGTTAATGTGGTTCCTTCCCGACATGAAGCCTGTATAGGGTCATTTTGCAAAGCAGTTTCAAGTACGGGTATGGCTCTGAGGTTGAATACTGGGCTCACACGGCCCAGGTTCGAACCTCACTCCATCCTGGAAATATTTTCTTATTTCGTTTTTTATTTCGAGCGATAGTGGTTACGGACACCGGCGGCGGCGGCGGACAACTACGGCGCCAAAAACGGCCCTTGTTGTGATCTCATAACAGCTCTCGCTGTAAAACCTTGTTCAAAGCAAGCTCACATATTGCAAGGTTACAAGACTTATAGCCAACCTGCACATCATCCACATACGTAGAATAGAACATCTTGCGCGGGATGTACAGTTGCAAGGAGTTCCTTTTCATAATAAAAAGTGTACAACCCAATACAACACCTTGCGGCACTCCAGTTTCCTGGACAAATGTTCGGGACAAATTGTTGTCTACTCGGACACGAAATGTGCTATTGGACAAGTAACTTCCTATCATGGTGAACATCCTACACCGTACACCTAAATGTGAGAGATCTCGAAGTATACCAAAGCGCGATGTGCTTTCATAGGCCTTTTCCATATCGAGGAACACAGAAAGAAAGAATTGCTTATGGACGAAAGCGTCACGGATTTGTGCCTCGATATGTAGCAGGTGGTCACTTGTGGATCCATCTTCTCGAAACCCGCATTGGTATGGGTTAAGTATATAGTTTGTTTCAAGGAAGTGTAAGAGTCGCCTGTTTATCTTTTTTTTTTTCGAAAACCTTCCACAGCCAGCTTCTTAGGGCTACAGGCCTGTAGTTGGTAACTGAGGATGAGGTCCTTGCCCAGTTTTAGAATGGGAATTATAATGGCTTCTTTCCAGGCCGAGGGGATCTCGCCGGAAAACCAAACTGCATTATACAGGGAAAGGAGGGCTATTTTTAGTTTCAGAGGGCAGGTTTCATATACAACACGTTGGGAGCCTGGGGCGGATTTATTGCAGCAGTTTAGCGATGCCTGCAGCTCAGCTCAGGAGAGAGCTTCATTGTACGCCTCGTATTTTGTACATTTGTGTTCTAATTTCTGTTTATCTATTGTTTTCTTGTAGCGTCGGAAAGCCTCGGAATAGTGCGATGAGCTGGACACTTGCTTGAAATGTGTGCCTAGGAAGTTTGCTTCGTCTTCCAAGCTGTCACCTCGTGTATTTACTAGAGGCAGTGAATAAGCTTGTCGGCCGGGTACCCTGCTAACCATGTTCCAGACTATACCCTCATGTGTATATAAATTGATTTGTAAGTGTATTGCTCCGGGGTGGAGCAAGGCGAAATGTTAATCGCGCCGTATTGTGCGCTTCGTTTCAATAAAACTGAGGTTTGCGCTCTAACACAGACGCCAGTTTGTGAGAGGGTACGTCAGAACATAAATTACCCTTTAAACCTCAGTGTAGTCGGCGTGCCTGGTAAGCGCACGATGTGCGCAAAACTGTCTATTTACAGGAACACGCCGATCCACCTCCTAACGTTTGACTCGGGGCCAAAAAAAATGCAGCATTGACAGCTACTCGCTCACTGCTTCGCATAAAACCGGTTACCACAATGCATGAAATCTGCCAATTTTTTTTCTCGTTTTTTAGACGCTGCAATAACTGAAGATGCATTGTGCCTTAGAAATAAACCCAATAGGCAATCAATAGGTAGTTCTGGATCGCTTAGCGTCTCTGTTATGCTCGAAGTTGGCCGTGTGTGTCGTAGGTAGATGATGATGATGACCTTTATAAATGGCTCACACCCACTCTGGGGGATTGGCCAAGGAACGAATAATTATTGTCATGATCATGAACCAGCACGCGCTCTCTTCTTCATTGTCGTCCTCTTGTTCCTATTCTGCTTCGCTAGACTACACACGTACATTTCTCCGGCGTTGCAGCATCTGACAAATTTCTGTGGCACATGCGTGTTTGCCCGCGGAAGGCATCTTTGTTTTTAGTTGAGAAGTGGTGAGTAGCGGAGCTTGCTCAATTTCTGCGCCAGATACGCGCTAGGAGTTTTTACATGTTATGCTCGAGGTAGGCTTTGTGTCGTAGATTGAAAATTATCATCATCATCATAGAAAAACTGGGTAAATCCAGCTATTCACCGCTGGTCTACTAAAAATGAATGAATGAATGAATGAATGAATGAATGAATGAATGAATGAATGAATGAATGAATGAATGAATGAATGAATGAATGAATGAATGAAAAGAACTTTTATTGGGTCCAGCAGGGAGCGACGAAGTCGCGCACCCGGCTTAGTCCCACGTTGGGGCAGACCGGCATGGCTCTGAGGTAGAATACTGGGCTCCCATACTAAAAATGAAGAAGGCAACAGTTCGCCCAACAAATGGCTGTCATCATAAACGGGTATGTGCCACAGATATTGGGTAAATCTCACTACTCACCACTGGTCCACTAAACATGAAGAAGGCAACAGTTAGCCTAACGAATGTCTACGAAGCGACGGGACCCTGAGTACGTACAACGAGAGAATACTAGGGAACGGGAAAGGCTGCGAGAAGACCCCGAAGCGATGGAAGGCCTACGCCAACGACGACCTGCCCGTAGAAGTATGACAGGTGCAAACGCTTTGTTTAAGCGCGAATTTCTGTCTCTGGAGGTAGGACAACCAAGTCGTGTCTTCGACTGTCTGCGGTTTAACTCGAACCTCTCTGCACTGCGAATCAACGTAGAAACAACGTAGCATCACCTATCTAAAGCCTGGCAACAACCTAGAAGCAGCCTAGAACCTGCATCACCTAAGGCCTGGAAACAATCTAGAAGCAACCACATTAGGCTTCAGAATCGCCCAGTCTGGCCAATTCAAGCCTTGCGCGGCTTAGTGCAAGCTTCAGCAATTTTTTTTTTTTTTCGTTTCGTATCGCTGCTTCCGTGATCAGTTCCGGTAGCGCGCAGCCGGAAACAATCGCGGAGGCCACGTTTACAACGGCGAAACCCAAGTACAAGGCGGGCGGCTTTTGCTGATCGAACTTCTTGCATAGCTTCTGCAGCGTTGCTCCTGATGTATGAAACGGAGTGTCGGCGCTCGGTGAGGCCATTTTTGTGCAAGTGGGTCGCGTTTTCCTGCAGTGACTTGTACAGCATATTCAAATATTACTTGCACAAACTCCGCCGTAAAGGCCTTACCTCCGTCAGTGATGAGGACGACTTCATCCTATATTCAAACAAGTCTCGCAGCGCCAACGGTGTTATTGCGAGGAGCACAAGGTGCTGTAGAAAAATCAAGTTTCGGCTCACAACATCAGGCGGTAACGAATTACAATCCGACGTGGTACGGAAAACTGTTTCAGAAAAAAAAGCCTATGCAGCTGTTATGTAGTGCAAGGAATCGCGTTAACATATGTAACGTTGCGTGACAGAGGCATACAATCGCACAGGGCGTCACACCATGCCATTTGCGCAACGAGATTTTAAGGCCTACCCATAACAAACCGCCCGCACATAATTAATCATTACCCTCACCAATAGCATCAACAAAGCGTGCAGCTGCTTAGGTGCGCGTATTGACGGACGCGTAGAGGGTACTTCGCTAATTCGCAGAATGACGTAGAGCGCCTACTCGCAGTAGGCATTCTAGGATAGTTTAAAATGGCCAATGTTCCTCGCACAGACGTTCCATTCCTCGTGACACTCTTACGGTGCCCACCGAGAAGAGAAGCCTGGATAGCGAATGAGAAGCCGATGCTCAAGCATCCTACAAATTTTTTGTTGGCGACGAAACTTTGATACCCGTTGCTACTCTCTTAGTACCTTCGTGCGTCGGTGTCAGTCATTTTCATTTTCAGGACTGAGACTGTAGCAACTGTGCTTGCTGTCTTGCGCGCAGCGTCACACGCGAAAGATAAATTAAGGAAAGACAGCAACGGAGAAGAAACAAAGATGTCCTTGTTGCCTCATTCCTGTTCGACTCCACAAGCTGGTGCCGCTTCCTCAAAGCTAATTAGCTTGAAGTGCATGCACCCTCTGGCACCACCGAAAGCTACCATCTTCGGTTTGTAAGTGCACTTCCACTCAGTTGAGCTGCTACTCGTTTAGACATGGTATACACCGCAACACATGCTGCAATCACAGCGCAGAGTAACGTGACACGAAATCACTGCCACAAAATGAGCGGAGCAATAACATATCCAGGCCGCAACTACGGCTTGTCTAGAGCAAAGAAAAGGCTCGGTAAGAGGTACACAGAAACGGGTCAAGCATCTCGTTGCTTGAGACGCTTTATACTTTGTTTGGATGTCTTACTGGCAAGAATAACAGAAACATTGTAACAAAAAAGAAAATGGAGTTTGTTTTTGTCCACCGAGATAGCTTCCTATATATGGTCTCGGTTTGAGCACCAATGTGGTTGGCTTCTTCGGAAACTGAACACTAACATCACTGCACTCCTCTCAAGTGTCACTGGAGCACGCGGTATGGGTGGTCACAAAGGCCACGGCAGGTGCGCCACGTGTCCGGGAACGTCGTACAGTATGGTCAGGTCGAAGCCCATGGCGCAGAACATGAAGACCGACTCGCTGATGGCGAAGAGATCGTGCGATTCACGCACTAACTCAGTCTTGTCTTCGACGCCGCCTGAAAGTGTAGAAGACAGACTGTAATTACACTAATGCAAGCGTTCTTGACAACAATACAATGTCATGGAGGGGGGTGAGAACAAAAGCGACTACCTGCTTCAGATAGGTTTACGCCCCTCTGCACAGTCAAGGACAAAATCTTGCGAGATCCACGAGCGCCGCTCAAAAGCTGCCTCTGTGACACTAGGTACGCGCGTCGAGGCTACATTTAATGTATAGAACATATGCATTAACTCTAGTCGAGCCTACTCTGAACGATTACTAAGCAAATGCACGCCCTATATTCACTCAATCAGCGATCAGGCAGACAAAGGAGCGAAGATATGACAAACATGCGCATAGTAATCGGCCAGAGTAGCTTCGACGAGCTCATGTATGTGTTCCATACAGTAAACCTAGCCTCGACACGCGCACCTCGCCGCTTGGTGCCCCAGAAATGTAACTAAGTAAAGTGAAGCTTTCGACTAGTTGGTTCTGCATATTGAAGCGGAAACAGCGCGATTTTTTCCAGACGGGGACAATGGTTTGTCCGTGTCGTTTCCTATACCATTGACCCTGTCTGATAAGATCGAGCTGTTTCCTGTTCAATAGTGACCCAGAGGCAGCTTTCGCACGGCGCTCTAGCATCGCGCAAAATTTTGTCCGCGACTGTACATCAAGCGGATGTTCTGTGTGACCTTATATGTATGTGTCTTAAATTTTGCCCTTCACAACATACCTACTGGGGCATCTTTTGAGAACTATTATTTTTATTTAGTGTATTATGCAAAATAATTCCACAGGTGTTCAGGATGAAAGAGAGATAATAACTTTACATTAACTTGTATTCATTCCATATGAGCGCATCTTTAGAGCATTCGATGTCTCCCTTGAACGTAGATGTAACTTAACGTCCCAATTTTCCGACAGCAATGTCAGAACGCCCGCGAACATCAGTGTCGCTAAAATTAACCGATAGACCAAAGATACAAACAAAACCCATCACACCACTCGAGCACATTTCCTGCCAGTGGCGTAGCCAGGGTGGGGGTTAGTGGGAGGGGGCAGGGAGGTTCAAGTGCCTCCGAATTTTTTCGATTTTGCATGTGTATATATACACACACATACAAATGCACACACAAACATATATAAGGTATGGTTGAACCACCACCCCCCTTCCCAAAACAGATTTCTGCCTGCGCTACTGTTTGCTACTATAATTTGTTCCATCGATTGGTCGCTCTCGTACACCACTTACCGATGGCGGCGCAGTACTTTCTCCGCGCGATGCCGACGTAGATGATGCCGATGCTTGCGGCTACCGAAAGAGCCAGCAGGGTTTCCTTGAGGGCGCGGGACCGGTGCAACTGCAAGAGACGAACTCCTTTTGCAGGGTGCTAGACGTCGACGCAGAGAGAAACACAACAGACACACAGAGTGCCAACTATCAACTGTTTTTCACTGCGAAGCCCTACAGGGCTATGTTCCGAGGATAAACCGACGCGTAGGACACAGATTTTGGGGAGTGCCCCTCAACCCCTCGCCACCGCCGATGCCTTTTACACAGGTGTAGCGATACTCAACGGCGGCACTTCCCACCAGTCTCTGTGCCCCTTCGTCTCGTGACGTACACATCGCGTCCAGGTCCCTCCGTAACTGACGCTTCTCGAGAGATGCGATGCGGGCTTACGGAAGGGCTTACGATGCGGGCTTGTGATGCGGAAGCCTACAGACGCTCCTGACTCTAAGCGAGAGACAAGCGCTACTACTGTTTACATGCTTGAAACTGGGTGATGTAAGATAGGAATCTAGCGCTCATATATTTGTGAGGTAGCTAGCTGGGCTGATTGGTTCATCATACCGAAAATACACAGCTCGAAAAAAACACGCGTTTTCTCGCGCTGTTGGTCAGCTCCTCTATCACGATTTTTCTGTTACCCTCGCCAGAAGGTTGTGTTCCGAACCAAGGAACATCTTTCTGCATGCCCTCTTCCCTTCACAAACGCTGTGCCATAATAACCACATATAAAATCTGTATTTCCTTACCTGCTGGCCGTCGCTCCTGTGCTGGGACAGACGCAGCGCGAGGCAGGTGCAGGCCATGTGCAGCAGCGACCACCACATCCAATTTATGAGCAGCGCGTCGTGCATGATGGGGTAGTGGCGACGCGACGCGCACGCCATCATCACGAGCGAGCCCACGGAGGCCGCGTGCACCGCGCCGCAAAGGCAGGCCACGAAATCGTAGACGTGCCGCCGAGAGGGAGCCACGAGCACGCCGCGCCAGTTGAGATACTGCGCGTAGTTCCACACGAGGAGCAGTCGCGGCGCCACGTGCAATGCGATCACCGTGCGCCAGATGCTGCGTTGCGGCCAGACGTCGGTGACGTCACCCAGCGATGGCCAGGAATTGGTCACTGATGTTCCCTGCAAAAAAAAAGGACAAGTAGGGCTCCTCAATAAAACTACTCACGGTTTTCCACAGTATACTCGGTTACAACGTTAGAAAAAATGTCAGCTCCGTCTACAGTCACTGCTGCTCCTCTCACAGAGAATTTGCATAGGTGCTCCATCCAATAATGCTTACTCATTTTAGTGACGTCACGCACCTATAATAATATCTGGGCGTTTTACGTCCGAAAACCACGACATGGTTGTGAGAGAGGCCGTAGTGGAGGGCTACGGAAATTTCGACCATCTGGTGTTCTTTATTTTTTTTTTTGGCGCCAGTATGCCCTACGGCATAAGTTAAATAAAAAGAAAGAGTTCTTTATCGCGCACTGACATCGCACAGTACACGGGCCTCCAGCATTTCGCCTCCATCGAAATGCGACCGCCGCGGCCGGTATCGAACCCGCGACCTTCGGCTCAGCAGCCGAGCGTAATAACCACTGCTCCAACGCGGCGGACCAACGACGTCAAGCACTTCTCGAGTGGCTTAGATAGCTAACTTTGCCATATCGACACACTTTGCGTCGCTGGTTTCAGGTCGGGAACTTGAACGTCGTAGTAAATTTCTTTCAGGCATCCCTCTGACATCACTGCTTAGAGAAACTTTATGTTTTGGTAGCAGCGACGAACCTTTATTTCTTAATATGCGTAGTATTTACATTAGCCGAGAAAACACACTTAAGATTCAAGCGGAAACCAGCTAGCACGACCGTCCTTGACATGTAAGGGGCAGGCGCGCCGAGGCCCTGTGGGCGGAGCTGCCATTTTTGTCTTACGTTGTAACTGCGTATAGACTCGCGACGCTTCCTTTTCTTCGTGGGAGCCCGCTCTTCGGGACAGTTGCTCGGATGACCAGCTGTGGATGGCGGACTGGGCCTGCCTATAGTTGGATATAACATTAGAAGACAGCGGCATTCCTCCTCAAAGGCGGGCACTCCTCGCTGGCGGCCGCGCTAGTTCCAGAATAAACTCTGCCGTTTGCGTCGCGCGCTCAAGCTTATCAGAATATTCTCAAATAATCTGCGAGGTTCCCAGACATTAGGGCGCGGTTTGTGCAAGGCAGTGGTCATACGTGTAACGGACCGGTAACATAAAAATGCAAAAAGAAGCGAGCGCGGCAATATAGTCGATGTGCCCGCCACAGTACTGTCTTGCAGAGGCGCTCCGCGGAGCGCAGCCACGCTGAGCAGTGTTCACCCTAAGAGTGGACGGCACTGTACATACCTGCATGTTGTCGTAGCGACCTCCGCATGCTGGAATGCCATCGCCGTCGCCCAGCACACAACTATGGTAAGTAGTGGCACACGAACTCCTACGAGGACCAGGCCGCTGTCGTTGGCTTGAAGGGCGAGCTCAACTAGATCCATGGGAACATCCGGATAGGACCACACGTTCTAAAGTGAAGACATGTTCTTATTCTAGCTTCCAAGGATTGGCACATATCCACTACTGGGGATCGACGAAGCATTTGGCGATCGAAAAGCTATCATATAAAGTAACTTAATAAAACAGCCGCTGACCGCTAAAAATGAGCTTCTCTTAGGAAAGTGCAAATGCACATTTAGTTTTCAGTGCAGCATTCAAATCGAATCCAAGTGCCAATCTTCCGGAATCGTCGGCATCTCAAAATTGTGATGGCGCATACCCACTAACTTTATGGACCCCATTAATCGGGTGGCCTCTCACATTGTGTGCGAGGAAGTACTGCTCACGATGTTTCCGCCTCCTGATGTTAGTCACGGGATCAGTATAGCAAATGCGCCACTCACAAAATGCATACGCTTTTGATAACAAGCACTGGCGTAGCCAGGGGGAAGGGGCATTCGAACCCCCCCCCCCTAATTTTCAGTTTTGCATGTGTATATATACACGCTCACATACAAACGTGCATAAAAAATGGTTGAACCCTCCACCCCGAAAAAAAATATTTCTCGCTAAGCTACTGACAAAAAGTCACACGGTCCCTTATTCATTTGCCTGAGACAAACGGAAGTCGAATGCCGTTTTCTTTTTGGAGTCGGCTGTATTGTGCGCTCCTCCTCCCCCCCTCGCCGAAAGCTTTGTGCACCCAACCTGGTTTTGTACTGCCTTCGGTACCGACAGCATTGGAAGTTTTCTGCGCGCCACTTAGTCTTGTAGTGCCAACGGGATCGGGATACCTTTGACAAAGCGACAGTGTCATGTGTAATGATGTCAGCAAATTACATCACCTCATGTGACCTCGGGATACCTTTGACAAAGCGACAGTGTCATGTGTAATGATGTCAGCAAATTACATCACCTCATGTGACCTCATAGTGAGGTCGTAAAGACGCCACAAATTTTGGCGCCCTGTGACGTCATCACGTGATGATTTTTCGCATCGCTCGTGTAGGCGCCGACGGTTACTTTTCGCGTTTCATGAGGCTTTCGCCTTAATAGCACGTGTGTGTGTGTGTGTGTGTGTGTGTGTGTGTGTGTGTGTGTGTGTGTGTGTGTGTGTGTGTGTGTGTGTGTGTGTGTGTGTGTGTGTGTGCTCTCTCTCTCTCTCTCTTCAGTGCTGCTGTGAGCTTTTAAGAGTACCTCAGTTGCTCTTCATACAAAGAAGCCAAATACCAGTATTTGAATGTTGAAAGACTCATACTTTAGCTGTAGGCGTACAGTACTCACGGATTGAAACAGGACACTCGGAGTGCGTGGCCGCCGCTTCATGAAGCGCCACTCGTGGGTGCTCGTGGGACCATGGCGTTGCATTGAGCATAAAGCGACGGGGAGAATATCTGCGGATCAGAATTTCTCCTTACGGTCGCCAACGAGTCGGCCTGTAGTTCACCATGTGCACAGTGCCAGCGTGGCGCTGCAAGGCCCGCGCGATTTCGCATGCCGACCGAACAGGCTCGCCTGTGCGCACCACTTTATCGCGGCGCGAGCGGGACGACGCTCTCGTTCTGCGGGCTTTGGCGATGCGGCAAGTCATGCTCCGCAAGTAAGACACAGCATTCAGCTAAGACATTGCGCCTTACGTGATTCCGTAGACATGCTCAGCATCTTCACAAGAGCACAGAAAGTATATTCCGCGCTTTTTGTCTCGACAAAAAGAAAATGAGAAGAAGCAGTCAATGTCCTGTCTTCGTGCAACATTGAAAGAATCTTTTAGTATTTCGTTAATTCGCCGCGGGCAGCCAACACTGCGGCCATTCTGCGCGGCAAGCTTTCGTAGAGGCTATCGGCCACGGAGGAACGGGCCCGCTTCTGCCATTCCTCTTCAACTGCCGCCCACAGGTTCTCCGAAGAATACTTGTGGAGCGGCCGCCGCAAAAGGACCTTCTTCATTTCAGCCCATACGTTTTCAATAGTATTCATGTCCGCACCCTGCGGGGACCAGTCCAATACCATTACACACCTCTCTTCCAGCAGGCGCTTTACTGATGCTGCGGTGTGAAGTGGGCTCCGGTCGTGCTGGAAAGAAAAGAGGCCGTCTTTAAATGGGCCAGTCAGGGCGTGCGGTATAAGAACGGTGTCCATGAGGTCGGTATATGCTGCGGCTCTAAAGTGGCCGTCCGGGCGTACCAACGGCCACAAGTCGTATTTGGAAATCGACACCCACTCGTTGACGCTACAGCGGCCGCTGCTTGCCACACGATGCAGATTGGGTGCGTCGAACCTGGGCAAAGGAACCGGGAAGAACACACACATTAAATTACTTTACCGCGCTTTGTTACTGCGATTGATAACCGCGACGATAGCGGACCCTGCTCTTGTTGTTCGCAGAATGTACTGCTTTTCGTAGCCATTTGTATGAGCTGCTTCTGTCTAACGCACGTAACAAGGCGCTGGTAAAACTTTTTCAGAGGGTGCACTCTTTCCTCCCGGCAGCGGAGTGGGCGGAATACAAAACCTAGTTTTTGATGAAAACTCATACCTAGCCAGCACATATATTTGCCCATCTATCATGTGCTACGGGAAGGTGCGGCTGATAGTGGCTGATCGTGGCTGAAGTGGTGGCGCTGGCGAGCTCATTTTGGTGGAAGGAATGGGCCCCGGTGGTTAAAGTGCATGAAATGGTGGTAGTGCTTGCGAGCTGATTTTGGTGGTGACAATCGCCCGTGGTGGTGAAAGTGCGAAATTCTGGTTGATGATGGTACTGCCAAACATTTTTGGTGCATGCGTTGGTCAACAAGCTAGATGGCGCTGGCAAGCTGTAAGCATGGAACCGCAACGATGTGGGCAGCACGATGCCGCGTCAGTATATGTTGGAAGAATGCTTCCCACATTTCCAAAGGGAGTGAGAGGGGGGCCTGAGGGTGACCGAAGTATATCTGTGTCAGGCACACAAAATAATAAAGTACTGTGTTGTTGTTGTTGTTATCAACGTATAATTCATCTTTATTTTAACAATTAAGGCGGTTCACTCCTGAAGTGTTTACTGTATGTGCAAAGCGAGTGCCCGCTTATAACGAACCTGAGCGTGACGCGGCATCCGTTCGTTATATCCCGAAGTTCGTAGTAAATGAAACACAGCTTTAAAAAAGTTGCAAGTGAAAACCAAAAATTTCTTTTTTTTGCAAAAAAGTCCGCGATGCACGTCTGTTTCTACAGCGCAGATGTGATAAGTACAGTCTCGAGTTTATTTAAGGCGGCAGCGTGCACTTCGCCGAGGCCCTTGGCATATACAAGCTGCCTGCGGCTATCTATGTAGCCAATTGCTACATAGAAACGCCCCGTCCCGTCACCGTCACGGCACCGATTTCCGTCAGGGGAGAGGATTTCCGAGACTTTTTCTCCGGAAAAACGGGTTAACGGCGACGTAGGGCAGTGCTCTACGTTTGTGTCGCGGGAACGACGACGGAGCCCCGCCCCTACAAGACGGACCAATCAGAAATTAACAATCCGGCAGCTAAACATGGCTCTTTCACGAAGCAAAAGATGGCAACAGCGGTGGCTGCGCAAAAGTCGCAGTCGTATCCGGTTCCACAACTGTTCACCACTCGAGTTTGACATGTGCGTTCACGTGTGGCCCGCCGTGTAGCGAAGTCAGTTTGTGAAGTTTGTGCGGTGCCGAAATGTCCGACATCGATAACCGTGAAGGGCGTTTTAACCCCGAAGCACTAATCGAAGTCGTAAGACCGTACAGATTTCTCTATAACAGGGAAACATGCTTCAAAGACGTTCAGATGAAAGAGAACAGGTGGGCCTTGATCGGAAAAGAACTCGGCATTTCAGGTGAGTGTTTTATTAAGCTATAATTTCAAAAGAAATCGCTAACAAGTTAAAAAAATAACGAACCGATTCCTTCTCTCTTTATTTGTTCTGTGGTGACGCTCATGTTGCAGTGATTGTTGTATAAAGAATCTTTGTGCTACAGCATGCATAGCGAGCTGTCATCCATGTGCTTCCAAGTTTTGTATCACGCCCGGGACAAGTATGTTGTCGTTGTCGGCTGGGATTTACTGTATTGTTTTGGCTCAAGCGACCACAATGCTTACTATTTTTATTGTTTTGTTTAAGAGAACTTGCTGCTAAGAAATTTCACCACCTCTTTAAGAGATCGGTGGCGGAGGCTGAAAAAAATTCACGATGGCGCGAGGTAGTCCGGGTCTGGGGCATCGGACGTGCCCAAGATATCACGGCGATTTTTTGCGGTCATGGACAGCCTCATGGCCAAGGAGCGCCTCGGGACGTAAGTAAACCGTACATTCCAGGCCACGGCCTGTCAGCAGCTCGCGTGTAGCCAATTTACGCGTTGCAGTTCTCGAGAGGCATGCTATTAATGTATAGATGCAATGTTTGTGTGATAACAGAGTTATTGGCACTGTTATGTTTGCAGGGTCATTTCAAACTTGGACATCGAACCAGACAGTGCTGACGCCCTTTCTGTCCTGTCCTTACTTTTTTTTTCCTTGATGGTACGCGTCTTTTTGGTTTTTCAGTAGACAGTGCTGACATGTAAGGAATGGTTACGCCTAGTTACGTTGTATATGTTCTGCTGTTTCATTCCGTTTGCATGCAGAAGAATGTTGAACAGCTAACACAAATGTACTCGGAATTTCAGGAGTGTCCCATCAGGGGTACGTGACAGTGGGACAGCAGAGTGCAATGCTAGGTAATGCTGATTATTGTTCACTGACTGCTTTTGCATTGAGTGAAATATTCAAATGTGTGACTAAGCCATCAAGTAAGAAGGCAGGGTGTGCAAGACGGCAGCGGCACACTGCCGCAAGGCAAGAGTGGCACAACGATCAAGCTTTCTTGCCTGCGGTAGATGAGCCAGGCAGCCACCAAGACGAAGAGAAGCGCCGAATCAAGGAGCTAGAAAAGAAGGTGCCCTGCCTGCAACAAAAATTGCGTGATGAACGCAAGAGAAACTATGATTTGCAGGAGCTCGTGCTGAATGGATTTGGTAACTATCTTCACCGAAATCTAGATGTACTTGCAGCATGGTAGTAGCAAGGTACTTGCAGCTGTGTTGGTTTTGGCTTCGCTCGGGATTTCTTTATAAGGGCATGCAAGCAATTTTCACACGATCCATTGTACAAGTGCACCCATCAAACACTCCCCTCAAGTGGTAATTTGGATGCACTAAGCTTTATTTTTAAGTAGTGCATAATGAAGAAAGGTTTAGTCTGCACAAATTTCTTTAACTGAAATTTTTTTGCGCATGGATTCTGTGGTGCAAGTGTTTGAGCAAGAAACCATATTGTTTTTAAATAACTAATCAATACTCTGTGTCGCCATTTTTTCGACGGAAAGTTTGGTGTCAGTGTTAATTTTTCGTGCTTGTTTGTTACAGAAAAATGCATAGGCAGCTCGGAGACATTCAGAACAAGGTGTGCTCCTGTGCATTACGCACTGAGATATGTGTATTCATAAATACTGTAGCTTCCATGTGTTCCACTGCATAGTCAGTTTTTAGTTTGCATGATGTAAGCGCAAAGAATAAGATTACACAAAAGGTGAAGGGCAGACACATGAGAAACACAGCTGTGAACTGCTTGTTCAACAATGTTGTAAAATCTCTGTGTATGCACAAAGGAAAACAGGAATGTACAACAATTTGCCTCTGTGATATGTGCCTTAGATCTTAATTCTTTTGCCGGCAGAGACACTGAAGGCTTACTAATGAAATGCTCCATTTTTCGCAATGCTCCATAATGGTAAAATTGGATAGTGTGTAAAAAGCCAGTTCCGAGAGCACGCTTTGAATACAACAAAAGATAAATGTACGCACTTGGCGAAACATGTAAACTCTTCTGGTTGTGGGGAATTGTTTCAGGACTTAAAGATGCACTGCAGAAATCGCACAGCAATCCTGCGTATTACTAGAAGGATTTCACATAGAAAATAAGGGAGGAGAGGGGGTTGCATTATTAGAATGTTTTGTTTCTGTGTACGTTAAATATGAATTCTGAAGCCACATATCACATAGAGAAATGCTTTTTCTGATTTCTCTGTTTTCAAGAACACATCTGTGCGTGCAAACGACAATGTCGTGTAATGAAGACTTGACAATATCACTTATATGTCGTTCTTTTGCTCTTGAATAGTGTCTTATACAAGTCAACCAGACCCATTAAAAGTCATTACGTTGATGCTGAATTGCATTTCAGGGTATATTGTTGAAATATGATGGCCCCTTTAGGTGTGAACAGGCAGATTTTGCATTAATCGACTACTTTGAGCCCAACGAAGTCTGTGAGGTGGAAACGCCAGTCTGTGCTTCAAGTTAAAAAACACATCTAAGATCAGCCGATTTCCACAGAGCCTTGATTTGGTATGTTGTGTCGATATCAAGTTTTAATTTTTTCATGTTGACGTGGGAAGCAGCTGTGTTTTCCTTTGTGCGTGAATCAATAATCTGTTGCCACCTTAGCATGGACATGTTATTCTACAAGAGATCACTACTGTTCAGAACAAGAAATGGCAGGGTTGAATTTGTTGAAATGGAAAGGTTTTTTGCCACATAGCGGGTACAGATGGAACAAAGCTCTATTTCTTTCCTTAACAGCAAGAGAAGTGATATAAATGTTCCAAGGGTGATAAGTAACTTTCTCCAGCTAAAACATGAGCAGCTTTCTTTTCTCTCCGTTCTGTACTTTCAGAGCACATATATTTGTCTGTTATTACGACTTTGTAATAATGCGAGTAGTTGTAGAACATGAATTGTTACACCATTTTGCTACTAATAATGAAAAAAATGTGCCTTGGTGCGCATTACGTTATCATGTCTTAAAGGAGCACTGACATCAAATTTACGCATGTGAGTAGTTATCGACCCCCTAGTAGAGATTCGCTACCCAGAATGCAACTGAGGGACGAATAACCACCTGTTTTATTCATTTATATCACCGGTAATAGCACGATCCAACTCAATCATATTCTGGTATAGCCAAAATATTCTGCAATCTTTCATGCACTAGGATCCAATTTCAGGGCAGACAGAGTGTCTGAAGTTTTAATTATGTGCTTAAGTACCTCGATACCAAACTTGGAAACTCAGGATGCAGGTGTTGTTTGATGGTCCTGTACGCGTTGAGCACTTCTGACCGATTATGAGTGACAAACGTTGCATTTAAGCTATTTAAAGTTGGTTTTAAAGCAAGCATGAGTGCTCATCCGAGTTTTCATCACCTCGCGACATCCCCGCTAGTATGACGGAGACAGGGTTCTTGTGTGACGTTCCAACAGTAAAGCGAGTATTGTCGACGTCGCAGAGTATTGTGTGGGGTGTGCACGATACCTCGACTGGCATCCAGGGAGGATTATTGTTCGTCACCCCTCTTGGTGTCCTGTCGGGCTGCTCTCAACGTAGTTCTGATTGCTTCAACCATTAATGCTTTTTTTTTCTTTCTCTCTGAGAGAAAGGGGAGGGGGTGCAGGGATTACGTACTTAGCACTCGCACCTTTTTATTATTTATAGCATACGGGGCCCCGTTTTGAAAACTCTGAAAATGACACCAAAGCTTGAGTGCGCGTGACCTTGAGTGCTCCCCCGCTTTGGGGCGCTAGTTTCGAATGGTATTTAGGCAAGCGTTTCGAACTGATGCAAAATTGTTCTCAGTTGACAATGCTAGCATTAATTACACAATGCGTTAGAGCATTTCCGATTCAAATTCGGGGTAACCAGACAGAAAGCTACAAATTACAGTAATAAATCGCAAAGAAAACTTCAGCTGTTAGGGGTCCGTTAAGCTCGGTAAGTACATTTGTGAGGTGAAATAAAAGAAAAACAAGAGAGCAGGAGAAAAGCAGGGGGTGGGTAAATTTCTCTTTTTCTTGCTTCTATTATAAGTTCTTGATGAAAGCAATGTTTGTTTTCAAAAAACGCCAGGCCTGCGCTGAAACCGCAGCACAGTCACAGCGAAAGCTGGAAGAGCGGCGTTTCTAGAGCCCGTTAAGCTCTCTTGGGGCTACAATACAAGTACAGTAAAAGGTACCCACTACGCCATAAATCACAATTTTTGTGAAGTTGGGAAGCACCTACTAAGCCATTATTCGTCATTCTGCCGATAAGCGAGGCACCAGCTACACGTCTGTAAGGCATTATGTGCACTTTGTTGACGCGACGACTGATGACGATGAAGAATTATGGCTCAGCCCTTTGTAATGGGTTGGAATATTTAAACGGCCCACCACTTATGTAATTTGCATTGGGTGACTCCCGATCGCTATTTCCCTCTTTCGTCATGCTGTATAACATACGTTGATGTGGGAGAGAGACGGGGCGGGGGGGGGGGGGGCGAAGCACCTTACTGAGACCCCGAGAAAATAGATCATGCTCTTATGGGCTTCCTTGGCAACCAATACAAGTGCACTTGCGAGGAACCCACTACGCTATAAATCATTGTAATTTTACTGAGACCCCGAGGAAGTGGATCATGCGCTTATGGGCTTCCTTGGCAACCAATACAAGTGCACTTGCGAGGAACCCACTACGCTATAAATCATTGTAATTTTGGAGAAGTAGGGCAGCAGGCACTGTGCCATTTTTCGTCATTCTACGGAGGGCGTTGGTACCTGCTAAACGCATGAAGGCATTATGCGCACTTTGTTCATGCTCTGCCTGATGACAATGAAGAATTATGGCAGAGCCCTTCGTAATGGGTTCGAAGCATTCAACAACCTACTCGTTGCGCAATTCGCACTGTGTGACGCCTGGTTACAGAATTCGCGTTGTGCGACGCTTGTTGCTTAGTTTACTCTTCTACCGCTCTATATTGCATGTGCTAATGTGGTTCCTTCCCGACATGAAGCCTGTATAGAACCTTTTTTCAAAGCAGTTTCAAGCACCGGCATGGCTCAGAGGTTGAATACTGGGCTCCCACGCAGAGGGCCCAGGTTCGAACCTCGTTCCATCCTGGAATTTTTTTCTTATTTAGTTTTTTTTTCTTATTTCGAGCGATACTGGTTACGGACACCGGCGGCGGCGGCGGCGGCGGCAGCGGACAACTACGGCGCCAAAAACGGCCGGTGAAATGATCTCATAACAGCTTTCGCTGTAAAAGAGTATCAACAACAAACCGCCTGAACATTCTCATAGAATTGCAGTTCTCTATTTGAATAACACGTCTAGTAATGCTCCCGTGCCTAACAGGATTCATGGCGAGAAGCTTTACGCTTCAAAGCCAAATATGAGAAAAAAATCAAGAGCATTATTAAGAGGGGGCACCGAAAACGCCCCACCTAGAAGGAGCCCTGCAGAGGATGAACATGTTGCTCCTCAGCGTACTGAAAGACCTAATGTGGTACGTATTTCAAATTTTGTGCAGCCCTGCAGACATCAAGCTTGTTTTTGCCATCTGGCCAACAGAATTCATGTTTGCTTTCAGGCAATCGACGTGGCTGATGCGGAAGATGGAGAAACAGTGGCTGCACACTGTTCTGCAATGGCTAAGAAATGTCAAAGGCCAGGCCCGACATGGCCTATATTGAAGACTCTATGAGCCGGACTTTGGCCAGCAGAAGCGAATGGGTGGCCCAAGACAACCCGTCTGTTGACGATGTCTTGAAAAAGTATCCCGGTTTTGCCATCAGTTCCAGCGTAAGTTTTTCAATGAGTGTTTCTTTCAATCAAAAACGGGGAAAAAGTGCCCATGGGAATGGGTACTAGGCAACAAAAACAAAGCAAGAACTGCAAACCTGTGGCAGATGGCAGAACAACTCTTGTACTTTTAATCGCATGCATAGCACCGCCACGGAGGTCTAGTGGTTATGGCGCTCGACTGCTGACCCGAAGGTCGCAGGATCGAGTCCTGGTCGCGGCGGCTGCGTTTTCGATGGAGGAGAAAATGCTAAGGCCCTTGTACTTAGATTTAGGTGCACGTCAAAGAACCCCAGGTGGTTGAAATTTCCGGAGCCCTCCATTACGGCATCCCTTATAATCATATTGTGGTTTTAGGACGTTAAACCCCGGATATTATTATTATTATCTCATACACAATGCATAAATGCTCCATCCATGAGAGTAGCGCGGGCGGAGTGACCCTGCCTCCAGCAAAGGGTGGGCACGGTCGCTCTTCTCCTCAATATACACGCACCAACACAGCCAGGAGCGAAAAATACGTGCTTCTAGATAGTATATTCAAAAGATGGTGTGGGGCGACCCCAGTAGAATCATGCAAAATAGGCCAAATTTGCGCTTCGGTACGAATTTGTGAACACATAATGGCGAACTTACCCGCACATCAGTGACAGCGAAGGGGTTAAGAAAAAACAATCTGCAAATCCCACGCTTCGTGGGAATCTGTTTCATGCGAAGTATCCAGCGAGTAATTGTCTATGCTGGAATTTTTTTTTGCTTTAAGCCAAGTGTTACGAAGTAGATCGATGTTATGTGCAGTAGTTATGTGCCCATCATGGGCTTACCAGGCACACCCACTACACTGGCGTCTACTGGTGACTACACTGGGCAACTTAGTCTGACATAACGTTATGCCTCATGTTAGAGCGCAGACTTTAGTATCATCGAAATGAAGTGCGCATTACGGTGTAATGATGTCAATGTCACAAGTAACTTTTGTTAAAGTATTCCTCTTCGGTCAAATAACCGTTGAATGTAGCTTGCTGAATCAGAGGAATACAAATGTAATGTTTTTTAGACTGCTATAACAGCGGGTCACAATAGCATCCACAAGAGCATCCCTAGGAGATCACAAGAGCATCCAGACGTAGGCGGCTAGCAAGCTAGCTAGCCGCCTACGTCTGGAGGCTCTTGTGATCGCCTAGCTAGCTAGCTGGATGCTCTTGTGATCCGCTGTTAAAGCAGGCAGGTCGGCAGGCAGGTTGGCAGGCAAGCTCAAAGTGCCTTCAGTTGTTTAAGAACTGCTTCACATTTAAAAACTGCAACATTGCCTAGTACATTTACTCATAACAGTCGGTTCAGTTTTTTGTGCGCATGGTGTAATACAGTCTACGACCGTTTATTCGATCTCGGCGGGAGCCGCCAAAAAGTCAGAATAATCGAGAGTCCGAAAAAAAGGAATAAAAGGGAAAAAAAGCACCTTTATTGTCCCGATTGCCGAAAAACATGTCAATGCACGTCTCGACCAAGACATTTCAGTCACTGTTTGGACATCATTTGATAACTGTGGTGCGGGTGGCGCATCGTCGTAGTCACCGTCCATCTGCGCCAGTTCGAGGACCGGGCAGACGATCTCATCATCGTACAACTCGGCTCAAACTTCCTAGCAACATCGGTTTGAGGTCGGCCGCTTTTCCACTTGGTGAATAATCGCTGCTTTTTTCGCCATCGTCAGTTCTTGTAGTTGCCGCGTTTCTTCATTAGTACCGACGGCTCAGATGAACGGACGGCGTCGGAGCCAGTTCAGAAGATAAGGCCTGGCCGCAGAAGCAACTTATAATGCAAACCCTCAAACGCCAAAAGGAAACTATATCATGGTGCCCTTCTTCGTTTGTGGACCGTGTCGTACGTGCGGACATTCTCAAACACACCGAGCTGTCTTCGAGCATGGCTTGGCTAGGCCTGCGGTGTGGCTGAGGTAGCCATACAATGGATACTCGACTGGAGCCGCAAGGCAGCCTTTACGCGTGGCAAACAAACATACCCTTCGAGATCGGCAATCGCCGACAGCGTGTCATTGCCAGCCGGAGTCCGAAAAATCGAACGGCGCGCTGTGGGGCATCCGAATTTTCGGTCGCGAGCTTACATTGATGATGTATGGGGTTTTATGGCGCAAGGGCCACTGATGGCCAAAGAGCGCCATTACTAATGATGGGATGTTTAGGCTTGTCAGTGATTTGCATTGTCATGATGTAGGATGGCTGTAAAGGGGCCTTAAAAAGACGCGCTCTGTACAAGCGTAAAAGATATATATACAGTAAAATTATGGCGATGAAGTATGGAGTGGTCTATGGTTATTGAATGGGTGAGGAGCAATCATAATTGCGGAAGGTGAGAAGCGGTGACTAGCACGTGTGCCTCCTCACTTCCTTTGTATCCAAAGGCATGGAGGCCAGTGCGTTTCTTTGAAAGAACTACCGCAGTATCGGCCTCTCTGGAGAAGCCGTGCTGCGGTTCCCTGGGTAAATAACATTAAAACTGTGTATGTCTCTGAAATAACGGAAGAGTGAGTCATGGTTAAAAATAGGTTCCCTGCCTATGAACATTGAAGGGTGAAGTGGAAGATGTTGGCGGTATGATGGGAAATGTTTTTCTCTGATATCTTCTAGATGCGCGCATTGAAGGAGGATGTGCAGGACAGTAAGTGGCGCACCGCATTTTTCACACATGGGTGGGTCACCACCGGACAAAAGGTGTGCGTGTGTACTATATGTATGTCCTATTCTAATTCTGCAAAGTGTGACTTCAGTGTGACGCGACTTCGATACCGGTGACCAGATGCCAAGACGTGGCTTGATGACGTGTAGCTTATTTTGTTTATGCCTATCCCATGTACTCTGCCAAAAGGCCCTGAGCTTCCTTTTGAGGAAGGGTTTTAAGTCTAGTGCAGGGATGGCCATGGATGTATTAGGACTGCTTTCGTGGGCGGATGCAGCTAGCTGGTCCGCCAACACGTTGCCTTGAATCTCGCGGTGGCCTGGCACCCAGCACACTACGACACGTTGTTTAAGAGCGTAGACCGTGCATAGGAGTGTGTAGAGGGAGATGAGGACTGGGTTTTTGTGTTTTTTCAGAGTTTTGAGGGCTGTTACCACGCTTAGAGAATCGGTGTATATAACTGCCTTATGTAGTTTTAATTGTTTAATGTGTTTAACGGCCACAAGTATCGCGTAAGCTTCTGCCGTGAAGATACTTGAATCAGGGTGCAGAATACCGGAATCCGAAAAGGATGGACCAACGGCTGCATAAGACACAGAAGTATTGGACTTTGAGGCGTCTGTAAAGAATTCTGGACAAGTGTACTTGTGTTGTAGTTCGAGGAAGTATGCACGGATATGTGTAATAGGCGCGTGTTTTGTAACTTCCACGAAAGATATGTCGCAGTCTACACGCTGCCACTGCCACGGCGGGAGTTGTGCAACGGGAGCCATTAGACAGTGTTCAAGAAGTGGCACACCCGCTTCCTGAGCTAGGCCCCTCACACGAAGTGAGTAGGGCTTTCTCACTGAAGGACGGTTGTCAAAAAGTGCAGAGCTGGACAAATCATTGACAGCAGAGTGTGAGGGGTGTTCGTTGTTTGCGTGCAACTTGAGAAAATATGTGAACGATATGTAGGATCTCTGCAGGTGGAGCGACCACTCATTGGATTCAACGTAGAGGCTCTCTACGGGGCTCGTTCGAAAAGCGCCCGTAGAGAGACGGATGCCCAAATGGTGAACAGGATCAAGGATCTTCAAGGCGCTCTGTGTTGCAGACTGATAAACAACGGCCCCGTAGTCTAGACGTGTTCGAATGAGACTTTTATACAGGTTCATTAGGCATTTCCTGTCACTGCCCCATGAAGTGCGCGACAACACTTTTAGGATATTCATAGTCTTCATGCACTTATTTTTTATGTATTTGATGTGTGATATAAAGGTGAGTTTAGAGTCCAGAATGACACCTAGAAACTTATGCTCTACCTCTACAGGTAACCGCTGGCCATGCAGGTCAATTTCGGGATTCGGGTGGAGGCCTCTCTTTCTAGAAAAGAGAACACAGGTGCTCTTTTGTGGATTTAACCGGAACCCATTCTCATCTGCCCATTGGGACACCTTGTTCAGGCCGAGCTGGACCTGCCGCTCACAAATCGCGAGACTGCACGATTTAAATGCTATTTGGATGTCGTCAACATACGTGCAATAAAACATAGTTCGTGGGATACAACGATGCAACGAGTTCATTTTTATAATGAAAAGTGTACAGCTTAGTACACCACCCTGTGGCACGCCGGTTTCCTGCACGAACGATCGTGACAAGGCATTACCAACCCGAACACGGAATCTGCGGTTTGACAGATAACTTTCAATTATATTTAACATCCGTCCACGTATGCCTAAGTGTGTCAGGTCTCTCAGTATGCCGAACCGCCACGTCGTATCATAGGCCTTCTCCATATCTAGGAATACAGAGAGGAAGAATTGTCTGTGGACAAAAGCCTCGCGGATCTGTGCCTCAATACGTACGAGGTGGTCAGTGGTGGAGCGACCTTCTCGGAAGCCGCACTGATATGGATCAAGCAGCTTGTTTGATTCTAGGAAATGTGTCAAGCGGCAGTTAATCATCTTCTCAAATACTTTACAAAGGCAACTTGTTAATGCTATGGGCCTGTAGCTAGAAACACTAGATGGATCCTTTCCCTGTTTCAGAACAGGGATCACAATGGCCTCTTTTCAGGCAGGGGGAATCTCGCCGGAAGTCCATACAGCGTTGTAGAGACAGAGGAGAGTTTTCTGTGTTTCGTAGGGTAAGTGTTTAAGCATTTGGTATATGACACGGTCAGATCCTGGGGCAGATTCATTGCAACAGTTAAGCGCGGCCTGCAGTTCAGCTAAGTTGAAGGGTTCGTTGAATGATTCGTTTTTTGCACATTTTCTTTCTAACTTTTGCCTTTCTATAGTTGTTTTGTATCGTTTGAACGTGTCTGAGTGGTGCGTAGAGCTAGACACACGTTCAAAATGTGCACCAAGAGAGTTTGCCTGGTCTTCCAGACTGTTGCCATCTGTGTTTACTAAAGGAAGTGAATGTGTTTGTTTGCCTCTTAACCTATTTACCCTGTTCCACGTCTTAGCCTCGTCTGTGTAGGAGTTAATACCTGATAAATACTTCTGCCAGCTTTCTCTTCTTGCCTGTCGGCGTGTTCGCCTGCCTTGGGACTTGATCATTTTAAAATTCATAAGATTCTCAGCAGTAGGGCAGTCGCGGAGTAACCCCCACGCTTTGTTTTGCTTTTTTCGAGCGTTCCGGCAATCGTCGTTCCACCATGGGACACGACGTTTGGAGGCAATGCCACTTGATTGTGGAATAGATTTCGAAGCAGCGTCAATAATAAAAGCGGTAAAAAACTGAACAGCAGCACCAATTTCTAAGGATGACATTTCAGCCCACGAGATGCGGGTGAGGGTTCCAAACTTCTCCCAATCTGCTGCATCAGCCTTCCACTGGGGAGCCCGTGGTGGAGATTCGTTTTCCTCTGACGTTCTTAACAGTATGGGAAAATGGTCGCTCCCGTAGGGGTTTTTAATGACATCCCAGTTAAAATCAAGTAAAAGGGTGGGTGAAACAATACTAAGGTCAATAGATGAGTAACTCCTGTTTGCGAGGCTAAAAAATGTTGGCTCCTTCTTATTGAGCAAGCATGCACCAGCGGAAAACAGAAACTGCTCAATGAGGCGGCCTCGCGCATCGCTGCGAGAGTCCCCCCACAAGCTGCTGTGTGCATTGAAATCGCCAAGAACGAGGTATGGTTCTGGCAATTCATCAATAAAGGCCTGAAATTCGTGTTTGTGTAACTGGTAGTGTGGGGGTATATAGAGTGAGCAAATAGTTATGAGCTTGTTGAGAAGAACAGCGCGAACGGCGACTGCCTCCAGGGGCGTTTGCAACTGCAATACCCGACATGCTACATTTCTATCTACTATTATAGCAACGCCGCCAGAGGATGTGAGAGCATCCTGGCGATCTTTGCGGAAGATGATGTACTGTCTGAGAAAGTCAGTATGCATTGGTTTCAAGTGTGTTTCCTGTACACACAGCACTTTTGGTTTGTGTTTGTGGAGAAGTTCTTGAACATCGTCGAGGTTCCTGAGAAGGCCCCTCACGTTCCATTGGATTATTTGCGTGTTCATGATGAAACTAAGGTAGTGCTGTGTGTACGAAACGGGAGTTCTGGTCGTTTAGGTGGGGAGTTGGACTCAAGTAACAGGTCCGTCCTCCGGCGCCGTTATCGGCTTCTTAGTTTTCTTAGCACGCTCCAGAGAGCTGCGCCGATCTTTCGGCACCAGTGGTGCCGAAGTAGTGTCCATTGCCTCCTGGGAGGCACTGGATGCCCGCACGTGCGAGCTGGTGGTTCGAGTTTCGGGCCTCGTCTGGCGAGACGAGGCCTTGAGACCCGATGACCCTGGAGTCGACGGGCTCTCTTTGCGAGTTGGCGGAGTAGTTTGAACTACTGCCGCCTTGGGGGCAGGCGCCACAGCCGACGGTTCGCTCTGCGTGGACCGAGGGAGTGGCGGAGGCCGATGCGACGTTGCCCCCCGGCGCGCCGCATCAGCGTAGGGTGTGGTGTGAAATGGCAAGCACCTTTTACGGGCTTCCCGGAAAGAAATGTTCTCCTTGTACTTTGATTTCTTTTTCTAATGATTTCTTTTTCTTTATGCCAGTTTGGACATGCGCGTGAGTACGCCGGATGATCGCCGTTACAGTTGACACAGTGCGGTGCGCCATTACAGTTGTCGGAAATGTGGCCTTGTACACCGCATTTAGCACATGTTTGATGACCACGGCAGCTCAGTGATCCGTGGCCGAATCTCTGGCATTGGAAACAACGCCTGGGATTAGGGATGTATGGTCTGACAGTTAATTTAATGTAACCTGTTTCGATGGTTTGAGGGAGAACACTGGATGCAAATGTAAGAATGAGATGTTTCGTGGGAATTTCCTTGCCTTCTCTCCTAATAACGATCCGTTTTACATGGGTCACGTTTTGGTTCTTCCATCCCTCTAGAAGTTCATCTTCAGACAGGTCAATGAGGTCGGTTTCCGAAACGACTCCGCGTGAGCTGTTCATGGACCTATGGGGCGACACTGAAATGGGTACGGTTCCGAGTGTTACGAGATTGCTGAGTTTCTGGTACTGTTGTTTAGCTGGGACCTCGAGAAGGAGGTCACCGCTTGCCATTTTGGTTACCTTGTAGCCCGGCCCAAAGGCTTCGGTCAAGGATTTTGCAACTATGAAAGGGGAAATAGTTCTTGCTAGTTTTTCGGGGTTCTGGCTGTGGAGTACATGAAATTTAGGGAACGTTTCTGTTGGTCGGGTCAGAGAGTGGAGTATTTCGTCGGTGCGCACCCTCTTGTGAGGGTAACGATCAAGGAGGCGCGGGAATGGAACTGTTTCCATGATAAATGTGTTTGTTTCGGCAGCAGTGGCGGCCACCCACCATGGAGTCCAACAAGGGGACGCTGCAGAACTTAACATGTAAGGCTGCAAACGCCAGCCGTACAATGCCGCTATAACCTAATATATTATGTCCAAGAGAGGACACATATACACGGTTAACCCGAGCCGCCTACGAAAACTGGGAAGTAATTGAAGAAAAAGGTGACAGGACAGAAAGGAAAGAAGATAGGAAAGAAAAAGATAAGAGAGGGGGATAGGAAAGGGCGACCGCCGATTTCCCCTGGGTGGGTCAGCCCAGGGGTGCCGTCTACATGAAGCCGGGGCCAAAGGGGTGTGTTGCCTCTGCCGGGGGGCCTTAAAGGTCCAATCACCCGGCGTCCGCTCAACCCCCAGGATCCCCTTTTCCCCGGACACGGCAATGCCACGCACGGCTAGGCGTGGGAGGGGGTCGAAACCCCCCCGTTAGCTCGGGTCCGTGGTGTCGCTACACACCAAACGCCTGCTTGCGCAGACGCCCCTGCGGGGCGCGAGCTTACATTAGATGCGACGGTGTCATTGCGCTGGATTGCGTGCACGAACTTCAACATTCACATAAAATACCTTCCAAACCGTATTCGCTGTTAATATTTTGCATATAACGTACGCGCGTTCCCGGCAATCAATCCTGCAGGCTGTCTCGGTGGCGAAATTTCGTGTCAGTACCCCTTTAAAGGTAAACATAATCGACAGAAATCTGTCTGGCCGGACAAAATTACAAGAAAGAAAGGAATCTCTAGCAAAATTTCGTTTTTAGTTTTTGCTTTAAAACTGTCCTTACGTATTGAGACCCGTTCGGTCTCTTCTTTAGAGGGGACTGTCCAGCCGGCTCCGAAGTTAATGCTTTATACCTGTTGTCTCCCTTTCCACCATCGTTCCTCCCGCCGCTTTTGTGAAAGCATTGTTTTTTCCATTCACGTCGAAGGCCATGCACATACATGCTCGGCAGGGTCCCAGTTGAACGGTTCATGTTTGCAGGTGTCATCTGAATATCCAAAAGCAAAAACTAAAAACCAAACTTGGCTGAAGATTCCTTTCTTTCTTACAGATGGGACTAAGTCTATAGGGCTGACAATCATTAAAATGCTTTACGAAAATTTTATAGGTGCAGCTGGAATTCAAACTCTTGACCAAGGTTTCCATAATGGAAAAACTGGAGGAAGTTTTGGGAGCTGCTGCAAGCAAAATAATCAAGGTGGCACGAAAGAAAACGTCACATGCAGAAGTTTTTGGAAGACTTTCATTCACATATTGCTGCCTCCGATGATGCTGCCATTGACGGTAATTTCAAATATTACTAAGCCAACATTAGCACTTTTCTTTGTATTTATCATCCAGTAGTGCCATTCCTATGATTTTACATGTAACTAATCGGGTGCTTTAAAATTAAATCTATGGGCGGGCAAGATTTGTCTGCATGGTTCTAGTGTGGTTGCTTCAAAGCATGCATTCGATTAGTCTATCGCTGTACATACTGTAAAAATGCTTGCAATGCCACACACCAAGGAAAATGCTTGCAATAACGCTCTCCAAGGAACTGGCATGTCATATTTACAGGTAACAAGTACAGGGATACCGTACCCTAAGTTCGTCTCACGTAAAGCCACAAAAATTGCTAATTTATCTCGAATGCTGAAGGCCTGAGGCATTCTCTGCTTGTGCAACACATTCACGATTGCTTGAACTAGTCAGTCAAAGCCAGGTTGAAATACAGCTTATACTATGTTCAAACCAGTGAAATAAAATTCAGGAAAAGGCAAGGAAAAAGAGCACAGTTTTGAAATGTAGGTCATCCAAGAAAGTTGCTCACGTACAGTTCATCTAGAGTGCCCAAGCAAGCTTCTAAACATGAAGTTCCGTAAAGTTAAAGTTGGCCATGTTGGCGACTTCAAACATGAATCCAAAATAAGGTAGCACTTTTCGGAGCACTGTGACTGGTTACAACCAATATGTGAGTGGATAAGGGGCTGACAATTGACCAGAATGTGGGATTAGGTCCTGGTGGAAATTATTGTGATGATGATGATATGTGGGATTTAATGGCGCAAGGGCCATGCTTGGCCAAAGAGCGCCATGAAAAATGTCAAAAAAGATAACAATGCTCTGAAAGGGATGTGAGCTATGATGTTGTTACGCGGCTGTATAGGGGCCTAAAATTCCACGCCCTAGGGCGGGTAAAACATATAGGTATTAAAATTATGAGAGTGACGTGATATATGCAGTGAGAATGAATGACAAGGGGTCGTGATAATGGGGCTATACAGAAATGGCCAGAGCACGAATGCCTCGGCAACAGCCCTTGTGTCCAAAGGCCGCGAGGCAGGTGCTGTTTTAATGTGGTCACCGCAGCATCAACCTCTTCTCAGAGTCGTGCTACGGGTTGCCAGAGAAATGACGTGGAAAACTATTTACTCCC